>NC_045976.1:40881554-40907834 GCF_010909765.2 Amblyraja radiata
CAGATGCTGGTTTAAGCCAAAGAGAGACACCAAATGCTGGAGTAACTCAGCGGGACGGGCAGCATTTCTGGAGAGAAGGAATGGGTACTGAACCAGGGGTCACTGTTTATAGAATAAGGGGTGGGCCATTTAGGACTGAGATGAGGAAAATGTTCTTCACCCAACAGACAATAGACAATAGGTGCAGGAGTAGGCCATTTGGCCCTTCGAGCCAGCACCACCATTCAATGTGATCATGGCTGATCATCCCCAATCAGTACCCCGTTCCTGCCTTCTCCCCATGTCCCCTGACTCCGCTATTTTTAATAGCCCTATCTAGCTCTCTCTTGAAAGTATCCAGAGAACCGGCCTCCACCGCCCTCTGAGGCAGGGAATTCCAGACTCACCACTCTGTGAGAAAAAAATGTTTCCTCGTCTCCGTTCTAAATGGCTTACTCCTTATTCTTAAACTGTGGCCCCTGGTTCTGGACTCCCCCAACATCGGGAACAAGTTTCCTGTCTCTAGCGTGTCCAAGCCCTTAACAATCTTATATGTTTCAATAAGATCCCCAGAGTTGTGAATCTGTGGAATTCTCTGCCACAGAAGGCAGTGGAGGCCAATTCACTGGATGTTTTCAAGAGAGAGTTAGATTTAGCTCTTAGGGCTAAAAGAATCAAGGGATATGGGGAGAAAGCAGGAACGGGGTACTAATTTAGGATGATCAGCCATGATTGTATTGAATGGCGGTGCTGGCTCGAAGGGCCGAATGGCCTACTCCTGCACCTATTTATTTTTGTATCTACGTTTCTATCCCACTTTCTCATCCACTCCCTACCCATTAGTGGCAATTTAAAGAAGCCAAATTAACCTACAAACCAACAGGTCTTCGGGATGTGGAAGGAAACCGGAGCACCCAGAGGAAACCCACACGGTCACAGGGAGAACGTGCAAACTCCACACAGACAGCTCCCGAGGTCAGGATCAAACTGGGGTCTCTGGCGCTATGAGTCAGTAGCTCTACCAGTCGCACCTCCGTCCAGCCCCTGATATGAATTACCGTAAGTTGGTTAGTTCCATGCATTGTGTTCTGCATCACCAAAACCAATAGGAAGTGTTGCATCTTTAGATTGTAGACACAAGGAACTGCAGATGCTGCTTTACAAAAAAAAAGATTAACTCAGCAGGTCAGGCAGCATCTCTGGAGAACATGGATAGGTGATGTTTCGGGTCAGTAGTCTGTAGTGGAGTCCCGAGTCGAAACATTCTCCAGAGATGCTGCCTGACCCGTGGAGTTACTCCAGCACTTCGTCTCTGTTGTATATCCTCGATATTCATGTCCTGGAAATAAATAAAAGCTCTTCACTGGCCCATTGCCAGCGGGGAGACGGTCAGAACCTTTTTACCCCCCAGGGTGGAAATTTCCAAGGCAGACACTAAATGCTGGAGTAACTCAGCGGCTGAGGCAGCATCTCTGGAGAGAAGGAACGGGCGATGTTTCAGGTCGAGACCTTTCTTCAGACTGAAGGACATTTCCAACACTGGCAGTCATCGCCAGAAGATGAGAGGGGGGGGGGGGGGAGTTTAATGAAGATTCGACTGAAATAAACTAAATGCGGCCTCCCCCGAATCTCAGTCTGAAGAAGGGTCTCGATCCGAAACGTCGCCCATTCTTTTTCTCCAGAGATGCTGCCTGTCCCGCTGAGTTACTCCAGCCTTACGTGCCTAGAAACTAATGTAAACAAAGCTAAACAAAACCAATGTCCTATATGTTCCCAATGTTGGGGGGAGTCCAGAACCAGGGGCCACACACAGTTTAAGAATAAGGGGTAAGCCATTTCGAACGGAGATGAGGAAACACTTTTTCTCACAGAGAGTTGTGCGTTTGTGGAATTCTCTGCCTCAGAAGGCGGTGGAGGCGGGTTCTCTGGATACTTTCAAGAGAGACCTTGCTGGGGCTCTTAAAGATAGCGGAGTCAGGGGATATGGGGAGAAGGCAGGAACGGGGTACTGATTGGGGATGATCAGCCGTGATCGCATTGAATGGCGGTGCTGGCTCGAAGGGCCGAATGGGATATGGAAGAGGAGTGGGTCAAGTGTTCTTTCTACAAGCACAGGGCGATGTTGATCTGGAACACATTGCCAGGGGTGGTGAGTGAGACAGACACGGTAGAACCATCCAACCGACAACTAGACAGTGGTCCTCAGCTACTATCCACCTCATTGGAGACACTCGGACTATCTTTGATCAGATTTATTGGACTTTATCTTGACTTTAAACCAGATCAATTTCTTAAGACATGGTTACCTTTTACTGAATTTCTGCAATAACAGAATGGTTAAGCACAAATTTAATTTTAAATCCGATGCCAGGGATGGGTGAGGGTAGGTATATCTCCATCTTTTCTTTTCTTATCTCTTTTCTTTTCTTCTGCACTGCTTTGTTAGCTTAGAAACATAGATAATATGGTGCAGGAGTAGGCCATTCGGCCCTTCGAGCCTGCACCGCCATTCAATATGATCATGGCTGATCATCCAACTCAGTATCCTGTACCTGCCTTCTCTCCATACCCCCTGATCCCTTTAGCCACAAGGGCCACATCTAACTCCCTCTTAAATATAGCCAATGATCTGTGGCCTCAACTACCTTCTGTGGTAGAGAAATCCAGAGATTCACCACTCTCTGTGTGAAAAATGTTTTTCTCATCTCGGTCCTAAAAGATTTCCCCCTTTATCCTTAAACTGTGACCCCTTGTTCTGGAGGCCTGTTTCCTGCTCTTTTGTATTTTATTTATTTTTTCTTCATTCTTTTCCTTCTTCTTTCTTTGTTTTCCTTTTTCTTTTTTTTTAAATTTAAGTTATAAGGTTAAAAATGAAGCTGTACAATGATTGTATAATACTTGTGTACTAGTCATGTCTCTACTATTTATTTCATTCCCCTTACATGTTTTTCCTCTACATGCTCAATTTTTGTAAGGTGTCCTTGAGACTCTTGAAAGGCGCCCATAAATAAAATTTATTATTATTATTATTATTATTGTTGCCGATTGTCTTATCCTTTGTACAATTGCTTCTAATAAAAATTAAAATATTTTAAAAAATAATTGTTCACTTTATTCGCTTTATCGTGTACCTGTCCACTGTGGACGGATCGACTGTAATCGTGTATTGTTTTTCCGCTGGCTGGTTAGCACGCAACAAAAAGCTTTTCACTGTACCTCGATACACGTGACAATAAGCTAAACTGAACTAGTGGCGGTTAAGAGGCTTTTAGACAGGCACATGGAAGTGCGAGGATAAGAGGGATATGGATCGTGTGGAGGCAGATGAGATCAGTTTAACTTGGCATCATGTTCAGCATGGACAATGTGGGCCGAATGGCCCGTTCCTGCGCTGTACTGTTTTCCGCTCTATGTTTTGTGTTTTCACACAAAAAGGTGGTAGTTGCGTGGAATGAGCTGCCAGTGGGTAGTCGAGGCAGGGACTATCGCAACGTTTAGACAGGTACACGGATAGGACAGGGTTAGAGGGATACGGGCCAAACGCAGGCAGGTGGGACTAGTGTAGATGGGACATGTTGGCCAGTGTGGGCAGGTTGGGCCGAAGGGCCTGTTTCCATGCTGCAAGACGCTTTCAAGAGAGAGCTAGATAGGGCTCTTAAAAATAGTGGAGTCAGGGGATATGGGGAGAAGGCAGGAACGGGGTACTGATTGGGGATGATCAGTCATGATCACATTGAATGGCGGTGCTGGCTCGAAGGGCCAAATGGCCTACTCCTAGATGTGGCCCTTGTGGCTAAAGGGATCAGGGGGTATGGAGAGAAGGTAGGTACAGGATACTGAGTTGGATGATCAGCCAGGTCTTTATTCTTTGGAGCGCAGAAGGTTAAGGGGGGACTTGATAGAGGTCTTTAAAATGATGAGAGGGATAGACAGAGTTGACGTGGATAAGCTTTTCCCACTGAGAGTAGGGAAGATTCAAACAAGAGGACATGACTTGAGAATTAAGGGACAGAAGTTTAGGGGTAACATGAGGGGGAACTTCTTTACTCAGAGAATGGTAGCTGTGTGGAATGAGCTTCCAGTGAAGGTGGTGGAGGCAGGTTCAATTTTATCATTTAAAAATAAATTGGATAGTTATATGTACGGGAAACAAATGGAGGGTTATGGTCTGAGTGCAGGTAGATGGGACTAGGGGAGAATAAGTGTTCGGCACGGACTAGAAGGGCCGAGATGGCCTGTTTCCGTGCTGTAATTGTTATATGGTTATATTGATTGGCGGTGCAGGCTCGAAGGGCCGAATGGCCTACTCCTGCACCTATTGTCTATTGTCTATTGTCTAAGACTCTATGACGCTACACCAATACGTAGGTAGGATGCAGGAAGTGAAACTCAAACCGTCAACTGAGAAAACCATGCAAATATCTGTCCTGCCCGCACACATTATAGACAAATCACAGACTCATTCAACGTTAACCATCGACTTTGAAGGGTCACACAAGACAAGAGATACAAAAAAGTGTACACTTCTTCTGTTCATTTATTAATGCAACTAGCATAGTATTCCATTCTTTACAAGGATAGGAACAGCTCATGTAATATCTATTCACCAATAACTTACTTTACTAGAAAAAAAAAGAGAAAAATACTGTTTCCTCAAAACTCCACATCTGAAAAGGTACTGCGTAATTGTACAAATAACTTAGAACCTGCTATCTTTGCCCTTTTTGCTGCCAGTTGTCTATGTCATATTGCACACCTTTAGTTTTGGCTTTGTCAGTACCTCGAAAAAAAAAAACAATTAACAAGACAAGAATTATCTTTTAGAACCGAAATAAAAAAGATAAAAGGGATAAAGGAAAAGTTAGGGGGTGGGGGGGGGGGGTGACGTGTGTGTGTGTAAAAAAAACACAGCCACGGAAAAGATGCACAAAAAGTATATTATTATATAACGTGCATGCTTCACACTGTGGGCAAAGGGCTCACAAAGTCTCAATCAGGAAATTTTGGGTGGTTCGCTGACACAGTGCCATTAAAAAGGGCCGCCAATAACTCGCTCGTTAAGTCCCAGATGCGCCAAATTTAATGAGTCTTTAAGTTATTTAGTCATTAATTAACTTCCATGTGGTTGAGGTAGAAAAGATTGAACATTGGAAAAATGGGGGAACAAAAAAAGATTTATTTTTAAGGGCTTGTAAATAAAAAAATGTATTCACATCTTATTTAAATAGGCTGCAGCAGTTAAAAGTCGCAAGGTTTTTTATTCCTCCCCCTCCCCCCCCCCAAAGGTTCTCCCTCTCCCCCCCCCCCAAATTATTCCCGATGTTGGGGAAGTCCAGAACAAGGGGTCACACAGTTTAAGGATAAGGGGGAAGTCTTTTAGGACCGAGATGAGAAAAACATTTTTCACACAGAGAGTGGTGAATCTGTGGAATTCTCTGCCACAGAAGGTAGTTGAGGCCACAGTTCATTGGCTATATTTAAGAGGGAGTTAGATGTGGCCCTTGTGGCTAAAGGGATCAGGGGGTATGGGGAGAAGGCAGGGATGGGATACTGAGTTGGATGATCAGCCGTGATCATATCGAATGGCGGTGCAGGCTCGAAGGGCCAAATGGCCTACTCCTGCACCTATTTTCTATGTTTCTATGTTTCTAAAGGTTCTCCCTCTCCCCCCCCCCAGGGAGTCGACATTTACACTACTTTAATTCTCAATGGCAGCAGAGCGAAAAAATAAACTGAAGCTGAAGACAGGAGGTACACACTACCAGAACCACAGTATTTTGTCACTAGGCCCGAGCTCTGAGGCAATAGTGCTAACATGCATTTTAAAATTTCCTGTACAACCACAAAGGCAGAAACGTCGTGTGTATAGCGGGCAAACAAAAACAGACACTGTGGTGCCAGTGAACCATCCAAACATGAGCAAACCAAAAAAAAAAAAAAACATTTAAAATCTTAAAAATCCCTCTCAAGCAGAATCGCAAAAGACGAAAAAAAAAATTAGCGAGTTTAAAAAAAAAAATAATAATAATAAATTTTATCCAACAAAAATGGTAGCAGTCTCTTTTTTTCTTAAATCCACGAGCATTTATAATCGATTAATGTATACAACCATCCAGCTTGTTACAGCGTGTGATGAAATAATTCTTCTATCTCTTGGTCTGGTAGACTGAATCACTTACAAACTACAGTTACATGAACTTGTTCACAATGCATTTCAGCCGCGGACAATGAACGTCCAAAGTTCTCCATTGGGAAATATCTGTGTGTTTTTTTTTTAATACGCTGATTGCCTGCAACTGCGGGGGGTGGTGGGGGGTGGGGGGGGTGAGGGTGGGGGATGAGGGGGGGTGAGTGGCGGTAGTCCGGATAAATGAATGGTCTGCCCACGAGGTCAAACAGCTTCCGTTGGCGCGAGTCAGGAGATTTGGGAGTTAGCGGCCGGCAGTCGTGCGAGCAGAGGAGAGGAATCGGGCTCTCTTTGGTCAGTTTTGTTGCTGCCTCCGCCTTCAGATGTCCATCTCCCTCTATGTTCGAGACCATCACAGGTCAAGACGTCCCACAGTTAGTTGACCATTCTTCCTTGGATGTGTGTGTGTGTTTTTTTTTTTTTTTTTTTTTTTTTTCCCCTTCCAAACAGGGTCGTTTCGGGAAGTGGGTTTTGCCGTTGGAAGTTGGGGAGGGGGAGGGCGGGAGGATGGGCGGGCGGCCTCTCGTCGAGAATGATATTTTTTTCACAGCACAAGATCCCGTCTCACAAATAAACAGGTGACAAGTCTACAATGGCGTATTCACAAATGAATGGCAGGACGACCCATTTGTGCATGGATATCTCTTGAAAGGGTGATACCTAGGGGAGACCCTCATCTGCAGTGAAGCTTGCTAATCAATAAGTGATTATTGATTACTCGGACAGTATAAGTGATAATCCTCGGACAGTCTCGGAGGATTCCTATCATCGGGTTGAAGTTGCTCGCAGTTTGTGTGGAGTGTGTTTCCCCCCCCCCCCCCCCCCCCCCCCCCTCTCGTTGGGGAGATATTGGTGCAGAGCCAAGAGGGCTTGGCGTTCTCTCGCTAGCCCATCGCGGAGACCATACTGGAAGGGTGGTGGGGTCCAAAGGAGAGGCCGGAAGGGTGGACGGGGGTTGGGGTGGAGAGCATGTGGCCCGAGTGGCTGAAGGGCGGGATGTGGTGGATGGGTGACATGTGTCTGGAGAGGGCTGCCGGGCTGAACGAACTGGCCTTCTCCATCAGGCTTTTTGAAAACTCATCCAAGCCATCGTGGGTCTTTTTACACTTCTTAGACTTGCTGGACATTTTCCTGTTCCGGGTCTGGATCCCTTCTTTCTTCATGGTCAGTGGTCGGTTAATCTGCCAGATTAAAGAGAGCGAGGCGGGTTATTTTTAAACAAGTCGCCAAAGTTTCATTTTCACCCAACCCCCTCCCCGCCCTCAGGCCAACAACTTGAAAGTCAAAAGCATCTTATAGACAAATATCCGAGATTGAACAATGACATTCTTACACCCATCTTCCTCACTATGTGACAAAAACACATCATCACTTCCAAAAGAGGTGGCGCAGCGGTAGAGTTGCTGCCTCACAGCGCCAGAGGCCCGGGTTCGATCCCGACTACGGGTGCTGCTGTCTGTACAGAGTTTGCACCTTCTCCCCGTGACCTGCGTGGGTTTTTCTCCGGGTGCTCCGGTTTCCTCCCGCACTCCAAAGACGTGCAGGTGAATTGGCTTTGGTAAAATAGTAAATTGCCACTAGTGTGCGTCGGATAGTGTTAGTGTGCGGGGATCGCTGGTCGCACCAGACTCGGTGGGCCGAAGGGCCCGTTTCTGCGCTGTATCTCTAAACTAAAAACTATCAAGTATGTGAGTCTGGAGAAACAGGGCACAGACATTGTGGGCCGAAGGGCCTGTTCTTATGCTACGTACCTCTCATAGAGTCATAGAATGAAACAGGCCCGTCGGCCCAACTTGCCCACACCGACCAACATGTCCCATTTACACTAGTCCCACCTGCCCATGTTTGTCCCATATCCCTCCAAACCTGTCCTATCCATGTACCTGTCTAACTGCTTCTTAAACGTTGGGATAGTCCCAGCCTCAACTACCTCCTCCGGCAGCTCGTCCCATACACCCGCCTCCCCTTTGTGTGAAAAAGTTACCCCTCATATTCCTATTAAATCTTCTCCCCTTCACCTTAAACCTACGTGCTCTGGTCCTCGATTCGCCTACTCTGAACAAGAGACAGGTCAGGAGAGAATGTGACCACTCAGGCTCCTATTATTCCCCCCCCCACCCACCCTCTGGTTCTTAATTCCCCTACTCTGGGCAAGACATCCGCCCAGATCTATTCCTCTCATGATTTTGTACACCTCTATAAGATCACCCCTCATCCTCCTGCGCTCCAAGGAGTAGAGACCCAGCCTGCTCAACCTCTCCCTGTAGCTCACACCCCTCGAGTCCCGGCAACATCCTCATAAATCTTGTTCTAAATTGACACTGGCAGGTATTTGGGATGCCCCCAGCCAGTAACAAACACTTGAACCATGTCCCATCATTACATTAGGAACATTGACGTTGATCCGTGCACAGCCAGATTCTACAAGCGGGTAGCAGTAAATCTATTCCGATGGGATCGACCGATTGAGGGGACCAATATTGGGGCCAGAGCAGCATGTAGACAATGGTCTTCAAAAGGGTGCCACCACATACTCTTATTTCCACTAAACGGAGAGGACAAGCGGTGCCTCAGTCTGCCATAGGTGGTGTGAAAAGTTAGCACCTCCAGAAATGCAGCTATTTTAGGATCAGCACTTGATTGTCAGTTAGTGTGGGTTGGTAGCGGCAAGCTAATCATCTCCAGATGCTGAACTCAATGCTGTACTTAATGGGACTGGTGACAAGCATTCATGAACACACACACACACAGGCTGCCACACACACACACACAGATATGCACACGCATACATATAAAAACATATATGTACGCGTATATATATATATACACACACACACACATATATATACACACACAAAAACATATATGTGCATGTGTGTATATATATGTGTGTGTGTGTGTGTGTGTGTGTGTGTGTGTGTGTGTGTGTGTGTGTGTGTGTGTGTGTGTGTGTGTGTGTGTGTGTGTGAGATAGATAGATAGATAGATAGATAGATAGATAGATAGATAGATAGATAGATAGATAGATAGATAGATAGAGAGAGAGAGAAAGATAGGTAGAGAGGAAGGAACGGCAGATGCTGGTTTAAACCAAAGATAGACACAAAAAGCTGGAGTAACTCAGCGGGAAAGGCAGCATCTCTGGAGAGAATGAATGGGTGACGTTTTGGGTCGAGACTTTTCTTCCTAAATACGCACACACTAATATACACACACACACACGAATATACACACACACACTAATATACACGCACACTAATATACACGCAGACGCATTGAAATCAGAATCAGAATCAAAAAACCTTTACTCATAGAACACCGGAATGTACAAGTTAAACTAATCCCCTCTTCCTGCACGTGATCCATGTTTCCCCATTCCCTGCAAAAGCCACTTAAACACCACTATCATATCTGGCTCCACCACCACCACCCCTGGCACCCACCACCCTCTGGGTAAGAAACCTGCCCCCCCCACATCTACCTTACACCCAAATCACAAAAGCTGCTCATGACTCCAATTTGATTAAATGAAGAATGAAAGAACTGCAGCTGCTGCATAATACACAAACACACACAAAGTGCTGGGTCAGGAGAACATGGATAGGTGACGTTTCATGTCGTGACCATTCTTCAGACCCGACCTGAAACATCACCTATCCACGTTCCATCTGCCCTATCCATGTACCTGTCTAAATGTTTCTTAAACGTTGGGATAGTCCCTGCCTCAACTACCTCCTCCGGCAGCTCGTTCCATACACCCACCACCCTTTGTGTGAAAAGGTTACCCCTTAGATTCCTATTAAATCTGTTCCCCTTCACCTTAAACCTACGTCCTCTGGTCCTCACTTCCCCTACTCTGGGCAAGAGACTCTGTGCGTCTATTCCTCTCATGATATTATACACCTAAATGTGGCTACAACAGCCAGCTGCCACCCAGGTTCTAAGTGGAGAACTAACACCTTCACAAAATATCGCACAGCAAAGGTTGGCTGGCCCAACTGATTTTCTAAATGAAGAGCTCACAACTGCAGAATCAGAGACAGCTCTGCCTTCAAAAAAAAAAAAATGACACCATATCTAAAGCAATAATAGTGTGTGTGGTAAATGTCAGGAAGTGATTCAACATTTGAAACACTTCCCTTAATAACAATGATGAGGAACCAACAAAAGGCACATAAAACAGAAGGCCTTTTAAACATCTTTGTCATAGCCCACCCTGTACAGTTCAGTTTAGTTTATTGTCACGTGTACCGAGGTACAGTGAAAAGCTTTTGCTGGGCGCTATCCAGTCAGCGGAAAGACAATACATGATTACAATCGAGCCATTCACAGTGTACAGATACATGATAAGGGGAATTGTAGATTATTCCCGATGTTGGGGAAGTCCAGAACTAGGGGTCACAGTTTAAGGATAAGAGGGAAGTCTTTTAGGACCGAGATGAGAAAATCATTTCTCACACAGAGAGTGGTGAATCTGTGGAATTCTCTGCCACAGAAGGTAGTTGAGGCCACAGTTCATTGGCTATATTTAAGAGGGAGTTAGATGTGGCCCCTGTGGCTAAAGGGATCAGGGGGTATGGAGAGAAGGCAGGTACAGGATACAGAGTTGGATGATCAGCCATGATCATATCGAATGGCGGTGCAGGCTCGAAGGGCCGAATGGCCTACTCCTGCACCTATTTTCTATGTTTCTATGAATAACGTTTAGTGCAAGGTAAAGCCAGCAAAGTCCAATCAAGGATAGTCCAAGGGTCACCAATGAGGTAGATAGTAGTTCAGGACCGCTCTCTGATTGAGGTTGCCTGATAACAGCTAGGAAGAAACTGTCCCTGAATCTGGAGGTGTGCGTTTTCACATTTCTGTACCTCGCTTTGGGCTGCGTCCACAATTCTGACTTTTTTTAGTTGTGTTTGGTTTAGAGATATCAATATGGACTATCTTTGATCACACTTTATATTGCACTAAACATTATTCGTGGTCCTCCCTTTATAATGTATCTGTACTCTGTGGATGGCTCGATTGTAATCATGTATTGTCTTTCCGCTGACTGGTTAGCACGCAACAAAAGCTTTTCACTGTACCTCGGTACACGTGACAGTAAACTAAACTCAAACTGGCCCTTCAGTCCACCATGTAGACATAATATATAATTCTGGAGTAACTCAGCGGGTCAGGCAGCATCTCTGGGTGACGTTTCGGATCGAGACCCTTCTTCGATCCGCGCCGACCATCGATCACCCGTTCACACACTAGTTCTATGTTATCCCACTTTCCCATCCACTCCCTGCACACTAGGGGGGCAATTTACAGAGGGGCCGATTAACCTACAAACCCGCACGTCTTTGGGATGTGGGAGGAAACCGGAGCGCCCGGAGAAAACCCACGTGGTCACGGGGAGAACGTGCAAACTCCACACACAGCCGGCACCCGAGGTCAGGATCGAACCCGGGACTCTGGCGCTGTGAGGCAGCTGCACCACTCTTGGCTCCAAAGGCTATCAAACATGAACCGTGTATCTCCCGTCGCGGATGCTGCCTGACCTGCTGAGTGTTTACAACATTTTGTGGTCTCTCTCTTCCAGCTTTCTTCACCCAACAGCCCACAAATGGCTGAACAAGGGTCCCATATCCATATTCTCCAGAGATGCTGCCTGACCCGCTGAGTTACTTTTTCTGTAAACCAGCACCTGCAGTTCCATGTTTCTACATTTTCTGCTCTTGGGTCAGATTTACAGCTTTCAGTTGCTACCTTGCAGCCCAATAGTCCCGGGTTCGATCCCGACTACGGGTGCTGTCTGTGTGTGGAGTTTGTACGTTCTCCCAGTGACCATGTGGGTTTTCTCCGGGCCCTCCTGTTTCCACCCACACTCCAAAGACGTACAAGTTTGTAGGTTAATTGGCTTGGTATAAATGTAAAACATATAAACATAGAAAACAGGTGCAGGAGTAGGCCATTCAGCCCTTCGAGCCTGCACCGCCATTCAATATGATCATGGCTGATCATCCAACTCAGTATCCCAAATTGTCCCAATGATAGGATAGTATTCATGGGCAGGGATCGCTGGTCGATGCGGACTCGGGCCGGCGTGCGTTTCCACGCTGTATCTCTAAAACTAAAACTTAAAACTGCGGGTGACTTTTAAAAAGGGTTTTATTTACTAAATCCTCAGAAACAGAATTTCAAAGTAATAAAACTGCTGGCATATATGACTTGTTCCATACACCCACCACACTTTGTGTGAAAGAGTTATCCCTCAGATTCCTATTAAATCTTTCCCCCACCCCTCACCTTAAACCAACGTTCCTCTGGTTCTCAACTTCCCCTACTCTGGGCAAGAGGCTCCGTGCATCTACCCGATCTATTCCTCTCATGATTTTGTACACCTCTATAAGATCACCCCTCATCTCCTGCGTCCCAGCCTACTCAACCTCTCCCTACAGACAAGTCGATATCTTAATGAAAGGGTTAAAGTGCTGATGTGAATGCAGCCTGCAACACTGTGGCAAGATCATAGAACACTTTGCTATTTCACACCCTGAGGCCAATGTCTGTAACTCCTTAGCATTATATCCAGAATGGATGTATAAACACTACTCAGTCGATGACTGTTAAACGAGTAAAACAGCCTAGCTGTTAAGTTTATAACCTTGCCTTCAAAGCATTCTGCTTTGAGGTTTTTCTTTAACAAACTAAGTGAATAAGCAAAGGTAGACAAAAATGCTGGAGAAACTTGGCGGGTGAGGCAGCATCTATGGAACGAAGGAATGGGTGACGTTTCGGGTCCAGACCCTCCTTCAGAATAAGCAATGGGGCCTGAACCCTAAAATTCTCCAATTTTATGCCTCCATGCAATAAAGTTTATCTATACTAGTTTTCTTTGGCAGCGAGTTTAACTCAACAGGTTAGGAAGCATCTCTGGATAACATCGATCTAGAGATGCTGCCTGGCCCGCTGAGATACTCCAGGACTTAAGTATGGTTTATCGTTAAGGTTAGAAGATACAGTGTGTAAACAGGCCATTCAGCCCACTATTCCATGCTGACCGGCAATCACCCGCACACTAGGTCCAATTTACAAACCTGCACGTCTTATGAGAGTGGGAGGAAACGGGAGCACCTGGAGAAAACCCAAGTGGTCACAGAGAAAACTTGCAAACTCCGTGCCGGCAGCGCCCAGGTCTCAGGCGCCGTAAGGCGGCAACTCTACCGCTGCGCTACTGCGCCACCTTACGCCCAACGATGTCCTTTTTAATATAAATATACTCTGGCTGTTGGTACTTTGCTCAAACGGCCCTCTGTAGCTCCATGTATGTGCCTTAGAACAATAGACAATAGACAACAGGTGCAGGAGTAGGCCATTCGGCCCTTCGAGCCAGCATCGCCAAACAATATGATCATGGCTGATCATCCACAATCAGTATCCTCCATACCCCCTGACCCCTTTAGCCACAAGGGCCACATCTAACTCCTTCTTAAATATCATCCACAATCAGTACCTCATTTCTGCCTTCTCCCCATATCCCCTGCATTTCTGCCTTCTCCCCATATCCCCTGACTCCCTATCTACCTCTCTCTTGAAAGTATCCTGAGAACCGGCCTCCACCGCCCTCTGAGGCAAAGAATTCCGCAGACTCACAACTCTCTGTGTGGAAAAGTGCTTCCTCATCTCCGTATGAAATGGTTTACCCCTTATTCTTAAAACTGTGGCCCCTGGTTCTGGACTCGCCCCGACATCGGGAACATGTTTCTTGCCTCTAGGGTGTCCAAACCCTTAATAATCTTATATGTTTCAATAAGAAACCCTCTCATCCTTCTAAACTCCAGAGGGTACAAACCCAGCCGCTCCATTCTCTCAGCATATGACAGTCCCGCCACCCCGGGAATTAACCTGGTGAACCTACGCTGCACTCCCTCAATAGCAATAATGTCCTTCCAAAAATGTGGAGACCAAAACTGCACACAATACTCCAGGTGTGGTCTAACTAGGGCCCTGTACAACTGCAGAAGGACCTCTTTGCTCCTCTACTTGACATGGAACATAGACCAGTGCAGCACTGGGACAGGCCCTTCGGCCCACGATGTCTGTGCCAAGCGTGACGCAGAGTTAAACTAACCCGTCAGCAACTATTAGAAGATCACAGTCACAACCCTAACCCTCAGCTCAGCCAGAGGGGCTTTCCCTTGGGGAGTGGAGTGGAAACGAGGAGGAGGAGTGGATTGCTCATTGGTAACACACAAGGATGACTTCATTCCAACCACTGCCTCGAAAAGTGCTGACAATGCAGGGGGGAAAGAATTGGTGAGAAAGAAAATCTGCTGCTAAATGCCACACGCATGTTGGAGGAACAGCACCCTGTATTTAGACAAAAGTGCTGGAGAAACTCAGCGGGTGCAGCAGCATCTATGGAGCGAAGGAAATAGGCAACGTTTCGGGCCAAAACCCTTCTTCAGACCTTCTTAAGCACCTTGTATTTCGCTTGGGCAGCTCACAACCCAGCGGTATGTACATCGACATGATGCTTTCAATAGAGAGCTCGATAGGGCTCTTAAAGATAGCGGTGTCAGGGGATATGGGGAGAAGGCAGGAACGGGGTACTGATTGGGGATGATCAGCCATGATCACATTGAATGGCGGCGCTGGCTCGAAGGGCCAAATGGTCTACTCCTGCACCTATTGTCTATTGACCTCACTAAATTCAAGTAACCCTTACTTTCCCCCTCTCTCCCCACCCTAGTCGTCCTGCAAGTGTCACTGTTTGCGTCCCTTCCTCAACACCGCCTCCTCCACTGCCAACAATGGACCAGTGTGGGCTCCTTGGCCAGCGGTGCCGGCTCCGATTTGTCCTGGACCTTTTCAGACCTCTAGTTTCCCCCCCCCCCCCCCCTCCCCTGACTCTCGGTCTGAAGAAGGGTCTCGGCCCAAAAGTCACCTTTCCCTTTTCTCCAGAGATGCTGCCTGACCCGCTGAGTCACTCCAGCATTTTGTGACTACCACCAGCAATAAAGGCCTGTGTCATGTCTCTGGAAGTTATAGATCTCTTCCATATCACGGAGACCACAAGGGAACACATAGTGTAGCAGGGAACTGCAGATGCTGGTATATACTGAAGATAGACGCAAAATGCTGGGGTAGCTCAGCGGGTCAGGCAGCATCTCTGGATAGAAGGAATAGGTGACAGTTTCGGGTCGGGACCCTTCTTCAGACTCCAGAGTCGAGAGAAAGTCGACTGAAACATCACCGATTCCTTTCCTCCAGAGGTGCTGATTGACCAGCTGAGTTACACCAGCATTTTGTGCCCATCTTCACATTGATAATGAAAGTCGTTGTGGCTGTGCGCACATTGTAACCAGGAAAAGAACGAAGACCTCAAACGTGGTACAATAATTATCAGATGTATTACCCACCCTATTTCAAACCTCAGAGACCTCAACTCTGTACGGCGGACTCCGCAAAGGACCAGAGAGATAGCCACAGTTAGGTTAAGCACAACAAACCAACCTCCCTTCCAGATCAGATTCAAGTTTAATTGTCATTGTGCAGTGTACTATACAGAGACAACGAAATGCAGTTAGCATCTTCCCTGGAAGAGCGACATAGAATATGAGCAATAAATACATCTATTTACATGCATACAGTCATAGTGTTTTCCTGGTGGGAGGAGTGTCCATGGTGGTGGGGGGGGGGGGGTGATTGGCAGTCGCCGAGGTACAGTGTTGAGTAGTGTGACAGCCGCAGGGAAGAAGCTGTTCCTGGACCTGCTGGTCCGGCAACGGAGAGACCTGTAGCGCCTCCCGGATGGTAGGAGGGTAAACAGAGGAACCGGTGATGCATTGGGCAATTTTCACCACCCTCTGCAGTTTCATCGACTCCATCTACACCTCACGCTGCCTCGGCAAGGCCAGCAGCATCATCAAGGACCAGTCTCACCCCCGGCCACTCCCTCTTCTCCCCTCTCCCATCAGGCAAGAGGTACAGAAGTGTGAAAACTAACGCACGCACACCTCCAGATTCAGGGACAGTTTCTTCCCGGCTGTTATCAGGCAACTGAACCATCCTACCACAACCAGAGAGCAGTCCTGACCTCATTGGAGACCCTTGGACTATCTTTAATCAGACTTTATCTTGCAGTGAACAGCCCGATTGTAACCATGTATAGATTTTACACCAACGGGACAACAAGCGACAAAAATAAGCATTTTGCTGTACCTCTGTAAACATCACAGTAATAAACTAGATTCCTCTCCCAAGCCATTATCAAAGTCCTAATTATAGACAACAGACAATAGACAATAGGTGCAGGAGTAGGCCATTCAGCCCTTCAAGCCAGCACCGCCATTCAATATGATCATGGCTGATCATCCAACTCAGTATCCTGTACCTGCCTTCTCTCCATACCCCCTGATCCCTTTAGCCACAAGGGCCACATCTAACTCCCTCTTAAATATAGCCAATGAACTGTGGCCTCAACTACATTCTGTGGCAGAGAATTCCACAGATTCACCACTCTCTGTGTGAAAAATGTTTTTCTCATCTCGGTCCTAAAAGACTTTCCCCTTATCCTTAAACTGTGACCCCATTGTTCTGGACTTCCCCAACATCGGGAACAATCTTCCTGCATCTAGCCTGTCCAACCCCTTAAGAATTTTGTACGTTTCTATAAGATCCCCCCTCAATCTTCTAAATTCTTACAAGTACAAGCCGAGTCTATCCAGTCTATCTTCATATGAAACTCCTGACATCCCAGGAATCAGTCTGGTGAACCTTCTCTGTACTCCCTCTATGGCAAGAATGTCTTTCCTCAGAATAAAAGGAATACATTATACATAATATAACTGATGCATTTTAAACTTTGCACGCAGCTTTCACTTATCTTTCTGTTGCTTGACCAACCCCCCTTTCCATCTTCCTCCGAAACCTTCCTCGTACATAGTATTACTTCCTGACATAACAAATTTGTTCCTAGGCCAACACTATCTTCCAATGTATTAACAACTAAACTCCTAACAGCTAACAATGGCCTGTTTCCTGTATCATTGTTACTTTTCTGCCAATCGTTTATTCATTTGTTCAATATCTCTCTACATCACCATCTATATCTCTCGTTTCCCTTTCCCCTGACTCTGTCTGAAGCCAACATGTCACCCATTCCTTTTCTCCAGAGATGCTGCCTGACCTGCTGAGTTACTCCAGCTTTTTTGTGTCTAAAATCAAAGTAACATAGAAAATAGGTGCAGGCCATTCGGCCCTTCGAGCCTGCACCACCATTCAATATGATCACGTCTGATCATCCAACTCAGTATCCTGTACCTGCCTTCTCTCCATACCCCCTGATCCCTTTAGCTACAAGGGCCACATCTAACTCCCTCTTAAATATAGCCAATGAACAGGCCTCAACTACCTTCAGTGGCAGAGAATTCCAGAGATTCACCACTCTCTGTGTGAAAAAATGTTTTTCTCATCTCCGTCCTAAAAAATTTCCCCCCTATCCTTAAACTGTGACCCCTTGTTCTGGACTTCCCCAACATCGGGAACAATCTTCCTGCATCTAGCCTGTCCAACCCCTTAAGAATTTTGTACGTTTCTACAAGATCCCCGCTCAATCTTCTAAGTTCTAGCGAGTACAAGCCGAGTCTATCCAGTCTTTCTTCATATTGAAAGTCCTGACATCCCAGGAATCAGTCTGGTCTTTCATATGGTCGTACAAATCCTTTGTATTTGGACAAAAACTCGCCACTGAGCAAATGCGTCATTTAAAAAATATATTTCAAATTTTACTTTAGACTTTAGAGATCCTGCGCAGAAACAGACCCTTCGGCCCATCGAGTCCGCACCGACCAGCGATCACCAGCTTTTCTCCAGCATTTTTGTCTACAGCCTCTGCAGTTCTTTCTTAAACAACTTGACTTGATCTTTCCTTTTCACACCTTACCCTTCCATATCTCTAGACTCCCTCTCCCCTGACTCTCAGTCTGAAGAAACATAGAAAATAGGTGCGGGAGCCTTTTGAGCCAGCACCGCCATTCAATGTGATCATGGCTAATCATCCAAAATCCGTACCCCGTTCCTGCCTTCTCCCCATATCCTTTGATACCCTTAAGATTCAAGATTCAAGAGAGGTATTGTCATGTGTCCCACAATGAAATTCTTGCTTTGCTTCAGCACAACCGAATATTGCAGGCATGAATACAGAACAGATCAGTGTGTCCATATACCATTGAATATATATTATATCTATCTTAAACACCCCGTACACTAGTTTCTATCTTTCACACTAGGGACAATTTACAATCTTCAATAGAAACATAGACAATAGCTGCAGGAGTAGTCTATTCGGCCCTTCGAGCCTGCACCGCCATTCAATATGATCATGGCTGATCATCCAATAGGCTGAAGCCAATTAGCCTTCAAACCTGTACGCCTTTGGAGTGTGGGAGGGAAAAGCGAAGATCTCGGAGAAAACCCACGCAGGTCACGGGGAGAGCGGACAAACTCCGTACAGACAGCACCCGTAGTCGGGATCGAACCCGGATCTCGGGGGCTGTGAGGCAGCGACTCCAGCACCGTGCCAGCCCAATGTAACTAACATCAGATTTCATCAGTATTAATGTTTGTGGATTTTATTTACAGTAACTATTCAAACCATTACCGTGAAAATGAAAGCATATTCAGCAGCTATTGTTAAAGCAACTATGATGCAATGTTTCTAACATCCGTCTACAAAGAAAGATTAATATAAATAAAAGTATCATACTTTGGGCCAGAAATCTTATCTCACAGTAGTTTGGCTTTTGATACCTAATATCCTCACAATAACCAGCTAGACATTGATAAGGGGGAAGAGAATAGATTTAATGAGGTATTGTCTGGGCTGCCGTGTCAAAACACAAACTAGATGAAAGATATGGAAATTATTGAGGATAACATCAAATCATTTGAGAGCGCAAATGATTGACGAACATCACTAAACTTCTGCTAAACCCTCGTCACAGAACACTCCCAGATATTAAATATATAGTTTTACTAAGACCACAAGGCGGAGGGCCTGAATTAGGCCATTCGGCCCATCGAGTTGCCTCCGCCATTCTACCATGGCTGATCTATTTTCCCCTCTCAACTCCATTCTGGGGTGGGAGATTGCAACCTTCACGTGGTCCGCCCTGTTTCGACGAATGCAATCAACCCTGCGTGCACAATCAAACAAGATCAAATAGAACAAGGTGTCCGACAACTTCAGGCTGTGCACGCTACACTCAAGAAGAAGAAGAACTCCATTCTCCTGCCTTCTCCCTGCAACCGCTGACACCCCCACTAACCTGTCCATTTGCAAAGGACACAAAGTGCTGGAGTAACTCAGCGGGTCAGGCAGCATCTGTGGAGAACATGGACGGGCCAGTGAAGTGTCAGGGTCGAGAATGGTCTTACTGTAGGTGACCCGAAACGTCACCTATCCATGTTCTCCAGCGATGCTGCCTGACCCGCTGAGTTACTCCAGCACTCTGTGAAACATCACCCATCCATGTTCTCCACAGATGCTGCCTGACCCGCTGAGTTACTCCAGCACTCTGTGAAACGTCACCTATCCATGTTCTCCACAGATGCTGCCTGACCCGCTGAGTTACTCCAGCACTCTGTGAAACGTCACCTATCCATGTTCTCCACAGATGCTGCCTGACCCGCTGAGTTACTCCAGCACTCTGTGAAACGTCACCTATCCGTGTTCTCCACAGATGCTGCCTGACCCGCTGAGTTACTCCAGCACTCTGTGAAACATCACCTATCCATGTTCTCCACAGATGCTGCCTGACCCGCTGAGTTACTCCAGCACTCTGTGAAACGTCACCTATCCGTGTTCTCCACAGATGCTGCCTGACCCGCTGAGTTACTCCAGCACTCTGTGAGACGTCACCTATCCATGTTCTCCACAGATGCTGCCTGACACTGTCTGTGGAAATGCCCAGTTTGAAGATTTCAGTCATATCTGTTTAAAATTACTGACCCCCAGTAGAAGCCGCCCCCACTCCCGTCGCCGTACCTGAACTTTAATAAGGTAAGGCTAATCATCATCATTGTCGCTGGAGGGCTATTGAACATTTCTCACAACACATACGATGGCACCACAGCAGGACGGCACAACGGTAGAGTTGCTGCCTCACAGCACCAGAGACCCGGGTTTGATCCTGACCACGGGAGCTGTCTGTACGTAGTTTGTATGTTCTCCCCGTGACCTGCATGGGTTTTCCCCGGGTGCTCCGGTTTCCTCCCACACTCCAGACACGTGCAGACGTTTACAGGTTAATTGGCTTCGGTTAAAAAAAAATAGTGACTTGTCGTGTGTGTGTGCGTGTGCGTGTGCGTGTGCGTGTGCGTGTGCGTGTGCGTGTGCGTGTGTGTGTGTGCGCAACCGCATGTGTATGTGTGTGTGTGTGTGCGCGTGCATGTGTGTGTGTGTGTGTGCGCGTGCATGTGTGTGTGTGCGCGTGTGCGCAATCGCATGTGTGTGCGTGTGTGTGTGTGTGTGCATGTGTGTGTGTGCGCACGCGCGTGTGTATGTGTGTGCTTGTGTGTGCGCGTGTGCATATGCATGTGCGTGTGCGTGAGTGTGAGCGCGTGTGTGTATGTGTGTGTGTGCGTGCACGTGTGTGCGTGTGTGCATGCGCATGTGTGTGTGTGCATGCGCATGTGTGTGTGCATGGCATGTTGGCCTGCGCGTGTGTGTGCGTGAGCGTGCACGTGTGTGTGTGTGTGTGTGTGTGTGTGTGTGTGTGCGTGCACGTGTGTGTGTGTGTGCATGCGCATGTGTGTGTGCATGCGCATGTTGGCCTGCGCGTGTGTGTGCGCGAGCGTGCACGTGTGTGTGTGTGCGTGCATGCGTGTGAGATGGAGCTCGCGTACGTGGTGACTGCTGGTCGGCGCGGACTCGCTGGGTTGAAGGGGGGCCGTTTCCGCTCCATCTCCAAAGTCTAACGTGGAAAGTCTGAGCAGAGATAGGCAGACCCCCAAAAACCAGCAAAAAACGTCAACTGGAAAGAGCCGATGGGCGAAGATTTATTAGCAGGTCGGCTGAAATACACACCAGATGCAGCCCACACTGCTGTGACCGTAAAGATTAATTGATTGAATTACAGCGGCGCCATTCACATGACAATTACCTCAGATCCTAAATCTATCTCCATAAACTAGCAACGGAGGTGGTCTCCCTCACAAACACCTCCCCTCCCCACACCCCCCTCCAACTTCACAACCAGGGGGGGGGGGGATACCATTCCCATTTCTATTTTTCTTTTTTAAAAACCTCTCGCTGGAACACGATTCCATCCCTTTGTCAGCCGCTATTCCAAAGAATTTGATTAAAAGTTGCACGCCGACTATATTAACACGTCAACCAATTCGACTCAATTACACTCGCTCCGCACTTGAATCCCGGCTCATTTACAACTGAATTGCCTTCAATTTCATTTTTGTTATCGCTTGCCTACTTTGCATCGACGAATTTATTCCACAACATTAGCGCGCAGTGTTGCTCCAATCGCAAGGCGCGAGTTCTATCCAAATACATTCCTTCGATATGGATTAATTTGCATATTAATAGAATTAAAGATGATGTATTTATTATAGGTTCTATCCCTCTCTCGTCTGTCAGTAGATTGGTGATAACACAACAAAACTGGGACTTTTATTGAGCTTGTGTGTTGACCTCGACTTAACCTTTTTACAGGTTCATTCCACCTCATCTCCACACCGTAGCCTGGTGGCCTATTCTCTCAAGTGTGTTAGAATCATGGGTTGTACAGGTCCGATTTGCCCAACATCGCACATAGAGTCACACAGCTTTGAAACAGGCCCTTTGGCCCAGCTTGCCCCATCTTCACCAAAGATGCACACTAAAAGCTGGAGTAACTCAGCGGGACATGCAGCATCTCTGGAGAGGAGGAATGGGTGACTTTTTTGTGTCTATTTTCGGTTTAAACCAGCATCTGCAGTTCCTTCCTACGCACGCATCTCCACTAGTCCCACCTGCCCGGGTTTGGCCCATATCCCTCTAAACCTGCCCCATCCATGTACTGCTATAGTCCCGGCCGCAACTACCTCCTCTGGCAGCTCGTTCCAGAGGTGTTTGAAGCATTGTCTCCCTGCGGGGAACTGGTCTGTGGATAATACGAATCCTCTCCCACCTCCCCCAAAGCGATACAATCCAGAGGCACAAAAGACAAGGATTGGGAGACACAAGAACTGCAGATGCTGGTTGACAAAAACAGGGAACAAGTGTCATAGAGTGACAAAGAGTCAAAACAGCGTGGAAACAGGCCCTTCGGCCCACTGAGTCCGCGCCGACCAGCGACCCCCACACACTTACACTATCCTACACGCACTAGGGACAAATGACAATTTGACCAAGCCAATTAACTTACAACCCTGCACGTCTTTGGAGCGTGGGGGGAAAGCGGAGCACCCGGAGAAAACCCACGCAGGTCACGGGGAGAACGTACAGACAGCACCCGTAGTCAGGATCGAACCCGGGTCTCTGGCGCCGTGAGGCAGTAACTCTACTCCGGCGCTTGGTGTCCTTTTCTCACAGAGCCATAGAGTGATACAGCGTGGAAAAACCGGCCCTTCGGCCCAACTTGCCCACAACGGCCAACATGCCCCATCTACACTAGTCCCACCTGCCTGCGTTTGGCCCGTACCCCTCCACACCTGTCTGATCCATGTATGTACCTGTCTAAATGTTTCCTGTGCATTGACCAGCATCAGCAGTTCTTTGTATCTACAGGTAGCGTAGTTGCTGAGTTCGACTCACATTGTGCAGTTTGTAGTAGAGGCCGCAGGCATTGCAGACGGGATCTCCGTTGGCATTCCGTCTCCACAGAGTGGTGGTGGTGGTCTGACAATTCGCACAGGATGTTCCTGCCCGCCTGGCTGCTGACTGGTGAACACAACAAAAACAGGTTTAGTATGTAACACACACACACGCACACATTAGCTCCATCAACCAAGTCCATTTAGCTCGGACTGGGCATTCACGGTGGTGCAGCGGTAGAGTTGCTGCCTTACAGCGCGAGAGACCCAGGTTCGATCCCGACTGTGCAGAGTTTATACATTCTCCCCGTGAAGTTTTCTTCGAGATCTTCAGACCTCCCCCCCCCCCCCACACACACTCCAAATACATACGGGTTTGCAGGCTAATTGACAATTGCATCAATGTAAATTTTACCCAAGCGAGTGTAGGTAGTGTTAATATGTGGGGATCGCTGGTCGGCACGGACTCGGTGGGCCGAAGGGCCTGTACCTCTAAACCGAACTGTGCTTTCAATAAACATAGTGTTTTATTTCCACTTTCCGCACTAAACCTGCGCTAAATAATATTTCCAGAAACTTGCAGTCAGTCTGAAGAACCGTCCTGAGCTGAAACATCACTCAGCTATGCACGTTATTCCCTTCATCATGTATCTGTCCACTGTGGATGGCTCGATTGTAATCATGTGTTGTCTTTCCACTGACTGGTTAGCACGCAGCAAAAGCTTTTCACTGTACCTCGGTACACGTGGCAATAAACTGAACTCAAACTCAGACTATTTTCTCCAAAGGGGACACAAGAGTGCTGGAGTAACTCAGCGGGTCAGGCAGCATCTGTGGAGAACATGGATAGGTGACGTTTCACAGAGTGCTGGAGTAACTCAGCGGGTCAGGCAGCATCTGTGGGGAACATGGATAGGTGACGTTTCACAGAGTGCTGGAGTAACTCAGCGGGTGCAGCAGCATCTATGGAGCTAAGGAAATAGGCAACGTTTCGGGTCGAAACCCTTCCGGGTTTCGGCCCGAAACTTTGCCTATTTCCAGAAGGGTTTCGGCCCAAAACGTTGCCTATTTCCTTCGCTCCATAGATGCTGCTGCACCATAACTCAGCGGGCCAGGCAGCATCTGTGGAGAACATGGATACGTGACGTTTCACAGAGTGCTGGAGTAACTCAGCGGGTCAGGCAGCATCTGTGGAGAACATGGATAGGTGACGTTTCAGGTTCTGACCTTTCTTCGGAGCTGAAGAAAGGTCTTGACCAGAAACGTCACCTATCCATGTTCTCCAGAGATGCTGCCAGGCCCACTGAGTTACTCCAGCACTTTGTGTATTAACCGGCATCTGTAGTTTTTTAGTTTCTACATGTTCTTCAGCGAAGCTGCCTGACCTGCTGAGTTACTCCAGCACATTGTGCCTTTATTTATAAAACAACATCTCCAGACCCTTGCATCAACATCACTGTTCTTTCCTGTTTCCGTTATAGCAGAGGGAATTTTCCATCATCTGAGGCACTTGAGATTTTACCCGGACACAGGTGACGACAGATGCTGGAATCTTGATTTTAAAACATGACAAAGTGCTGGGGACACTCAGCAGGTCAGGCAGCATCAGCCAAGGAATGGACAGATGATGTTTCAGGTCGAGACCCTTTTCCTTGAACTCAAGTCTGAAGAAGGGCACAGCTTCAAAAACATCAGAGAAGATTTACGAGGATGTTGCCAGGACTCGAGGGTGTGAGCTACAGGGAGAGGTTGAGCAGGCTGGGACTCTATTCCTTGGAGTGCAGGAGGATGAGGGGTCATCTTATAGAGGTGTACAAAATCATGAGAGGATCAGATCAGGCAAATGCAGTCTCTTGCCCAGAGGAGGCAAATCGAGAACCAGAGAACATAGGTTTAAGGTGAGGGGGGGGAAAGATTTGAGGAATCTGAAGGGTACTTTTTTTTTTTTTTTTACACACACAAAGGGTGGAGGGTGTATGGAACAAGCCGCTGGAGGAGGTAGTTGAAGCAAGTGCATTTAAACATTTAAACGGGTATATGGATAGGATGTTTGGAGGGATATGGGTCGAACGCAGGAAGGTGGGTCTAGTATAGATGGGGCAAGTTGGGCCAAAGGGCCTGTACCCACTCGGTAACACTCTATGATTCAGTTGCTGGGAGACCTGGCGGCTTTGAGTTGAGTTTATTGTCACATGTTGCGTGCTAACCAGTCAGCGGAAAGACAATACATGATTACAATCGAGCCGTCCACAGTGTACAGATACAGGATAAGTAGGGATTTAAAAATGGAGCGACTGTAATATAAAATCCAAAATTGCTACTGGGGCAAGCTGTGTGCATCCTCTTTCTCACATTGACTTTCATTGTCGGCGGCTTTTGGAAGCCTTTTAAAAAAAAAAAAAAATCATTCTGTTGTGGGAGAGGGAAGGTAGACAAAAATGCTGGAGAAACTCAGCGGGTGAGGCAGCATCTATGGAGCGAAGGCAGCATCTATGGAGCTATGGAGTTCTTTTCTAGAACTCCACCTATAATACAAATTTCCATTTCGTGAAGCCCATTTAAATCTCGTTCCTGTTGACCTGACTGGGTTGCCGAGAACAGACTGTGAACTTTTTTTTTTCAGTGAGAACACGTATTAGCCTTTTTTTAAATAACAAAAGCAGTGGGCTCAAGGCAAAGATGGCCTGACTTGAATGGTTCTTACTACATGTTATTATACTGAGCATTCAGAGCAGCAAGGGCTAATAAAGGTGCCACATATTTCCCCGCTGATGACATAGTCTTCAAGCTGATCTTGTTTGGACAGTTACCCGAAACCCCTTCACTAAACTTTGGTTGTTCCAATCCAACCCCCCCCCCCCCCCCCCCCACCTCTCTCCCAAATTCTTGTTCAAACACCTTTGTGTTTGGAGGTCGGGAAGTGATATTGTTGTGGAAAGAAGTTATCTCGGCTTGTCAGATATCCGGTCAGCTTCCTTAGGAAGTCAGCTTTTTACATTAGACAGCAGGGGAGGTGGGGGCAGAGTCTACAAGGGGGGCAGGCGAGCAGGCCTGCTGCCAAAGAAATGCACTCCAAACACTTCCCTCCCTAGAAAGTTTTCCTATCTTAACGAGGCTTTGAAAGATTGGAATTCCAACAGGGGACAATCATTAGAATCAACATTTTCACAAAGGCACAAAGGGACTGGGAGGGTTTGGTCAGCACATTGGCTGTTGGGACAAGAGTCAATCTCACTGTGGTTCAGCTGCGGCTAATGAGAACCAGGGAACACTTATTTTTGTTTGTTTCCTTGGTGGTAGGTTGAAGGGGGGGGGGA
>NC_045976.1:40908034-40918034 GCF_010909765.2 Amblyraja radiata
GTGCAGGAGTAGGCCATTCGGCCCTTCGAGCCTGCACCGCCATTCAATATGATCATGGCTGATCATCCAACTCAGTATCCCATCCCTGCCTTCTCTCAATACCCCCTGATCCCTTTAGCCACAAGGGCCACATCTAACTCCCTCTTAAATATAGCCAATGAACTGTGGCCTCAACTACCTTCGGTGGCAGAGAATTCCACAGATTCACCACTCTCTGTGTAAATTTTTTTTTTCTCATCTCGGTCCTAAAAGATTTCCCCCTTTATCCTTAAACTGTGACCCCTTGTTTTAGACACAAAATGCTGGAGTAACTCAGCGGGACAGGCAGCAGCACCTCTGGAGAGAAGGAATGGGCGACGTTTCGGGGTTTGAGACCCTTCCTTCTTCTGACAGATCACATCAAAATGTTCTTCGCAAGAAATGTGAACGTTTCAAATGCAGTCTCGTTTATAACGCAGAATAGCGAAGGTAAATATGCAGGCATCACATGTACAGGCAAATAAGTATTTCCATATGTGTATACATACATATATATAGACATATAGGATATGGTATATATAGATATATACACGTGTGGGTTTAAGTACCTTCACGTGAGCGATTACGAATAATGCATAAACATGATACACAGGTAGACAAAAGTGCTGGAGAAACTGAGCGGGTGCAGCAGCATCTATGGAGCGAAGGAAATAGGCAACGTTTCGTTCCGAAACGTTGCCTATTTCCTTCGCTCCATAGATGCTGCTTGCACCCGCTGAGTTTCTCCAGCACTTTTGTCCACCTTCGATTTTTCCAGCATCTGCAGTTCCTTCTTAAAAAACTCTGGCGACACACAGGTTTGTGGGCTTAAATATACAAACACACCACTCACATATGGTGGTGGCTGCAAAAAAAAACAAAAAAAACTCTGCCAAGACCCACAGCGCCTATCCTGAAAAAAGTGAAATTGTCTTAAGAATTGGATCAGTTCTCCGTTTGACATAGAATGTGTGAAATCACAGCTATCTCCCCGCCGTCCCCATGCCCTTCCCCGCTTACCTTGAGAGAACTCGAGGGTGGAATAATTCCATTCACACCAAAATCCACCCCTTGGATTAAATCTAACAAACAACACACTGTATGATGTTACACAAAAAAAATGCTGGAGAAACTCAGCGGGTGCAGCAGCATCTATGGAGCGAAGGAGATAGGCAACGTTTCAGACTTGTAGATTGAAGAAGGGGTTTCGGCCCGAAACGTTGCCTATCTCCTTCGCTCCATAGATGCTGCCTCGCCCGCTGAGTTTCTCCAGCATTTTTTGTCTACCTTCGATTTTCCAGCATCTGCAGTTCCTTCTTAAACACTGTATGATGTTGCTGGCGTACAAGGCAGGATCATTACACCTGCCCACTGCCCAACAGAAATAAACCATACTCAATTGATAACTTTCACTGCCAGCACCAGATTATCAATAGGACTGTGTTATATATAAATCGATGTTAGATTTAATTTTGGCCAAATTCAATCGGAAGGTTAGGACCACAATTAATTCCACAAGTTTCACATCGCGCCCGTTTATTACATGTTTATTTGTTATATTTTTAGCTTTATCTCGCTGTTTATTATGCGGTCTACAATGTTTACATATTATCTTGTGCTGCTGCGAGTAAGATTTCCATTGTTCCGTTTCGGGAACAAACCACAACAAAACACCCTCGAATCTTCCTCCATTTTTTTTACCCATATCAAGAATTGATTGTCACCTATATTCGATTTTACTTTGGGTGAAATATTTATTCGCCCGTTTCAATAATTGCAATAGCCTCGATTATATTAGAGGTAGACAAAAATGCTGGAGGAACTCAGCGGGTGAGTCTATCTTCGCATCTAAGGAGCGAAGGAAATAGGCGACGTTTCGGGTCGAGACCCTTCTTCAGATATATATATTAAAATTAATTGTCGGTGTATTTATTACGAAGGGATATATATATATATATCTCTCTCTCTACAAGGTTCTTGACACGTTTTAACGCCGGGATTGGGTTAGATCGGGTTCAATGTTTGCATTTTGGGGACCATTGAGAGCGAGGATTTGACTGCCGTTCCCGGGGTGTGTGGTGTGTCGTGTGTGGCCTCTCCCGACAATGAAACTTTGTGGCCCCGAGGTCCAGTCAACCTGATTTACCCCCACACCCCCTATAACGTCGTCAGCCCGTTCTCAGTCCTGCCGTTAGTTGTACACGAACGACTACATCGTTCTCAAATGGCAGTGCGACCCGATTTAGCCATTTAAAACAAAATGGGATTTAATTCTGATTATTCTCACACTGACTGCACGACCACACTAGTCCGCGACAATCTTTGAGAGTCCATCTTAAATGGGAGTCCCGTGACCATGTTCAATCTGAAGGTCAACAAACGCCGATCATTCCAACTAGCTTCACTCACCTCCTGACTGTTTTGGTTTCAACGTTGAGCTCAAATCGAGAAGACATTTGTCAGGTTACTTACTGCAGCTGAGAATATTTCCATTCTGTTCTAATCAAACAATGTACCCGACGCCCCAAACGGCTCCGTTGAATTTCTAAGTACTTGATCTGAAGGTATTCTCAGACACGTTGCTATGTCCCATTTTCTCCTCTGCCTGACAACTGCACTTCACAATATCATTTCACTGCAAACCACGCAATTGACAATTTAAAATAACACAGTGGTACTTCCACGGGAACTCGATGCCGCCACGTTAGTTAATCACATATTTCTCCTCCCCTCTGGTTTAATATCGGTGGAGGCAAAATCAAAATAATAACATGTAATAAACCTGTTATTAATTTAGTCCTGGGAGGAGAAGCCGTTCGGGAGAAGCTGTGTCCCACGTGGAGAAGATGTTGAGAAAATATAAATATTTACTAACCTATTGAGTTGGAGTGTGGTACTCGGCGCTCGCCACCGCGCTGCTCTGGCTGTTTTCTGTTTTCTGTTTTCTCTACCCCCCCCCCGGTCTCTCTCCCAAAAGGTTGGACTTGGACACGGCCACAGACAGACGGACAGACAGACAGACAGACAGACACTCAGACAGACAGACAGAGACGCGGCCAGCAGTTACAGCGGAGTTACAGCGGAGTCCCCTCTATTTCAGCGACATCTCTTCATTCGGCCGGGTCTAACCACGCGAAAAGAAAAAAAAAATATATATATATACAGCCAGCCTCTCCTGTTCTCTTCCGGGTTGCTAAAGGTGCTCAGGTCAATGTTGCACCAGATGACCAGAGACGCCAGGAGGTTAAATCTGGGTTCTTTTTTTTTTTAAACGATTTGGACACAAACAAACAAACACTGCGTCTTATAAGCGTGGTTCTGATGTCGTGGAAGTATAACCCCCCCCCCCCCCCCCTCCCCCCCGTTGTCATTAACTTTGTGGCGCTTATTTATATAGAGAGAGAGAGAGATGCAAGACCCCCCCCCAAAGAAAAAAACGCTGTGTTGTTCCACCTACACTGTGCCTAATCTATTAAAAGAATATAATATATTCCTTCACAAAATCTGACCCTACAATCAATGCAATTCTACATATCTCTATAGCCCTTCATATAGACACCACCCCCCCCCCCCCCCCCCCCCCCAACCCAACCCCCAACCCCCTCCTTACCTGAAAATTAATTAATTTCTTAAGATTAATTGATGGCATAAACGGATCCAGATTATTCTCCACCACAACTTTAGAGGACATTTTCACCAATGTATATATATATATATATATTCATTTAAATTTATCGCCTCGAAAATTTAAAAAAATATATAATAAATAAGCCTCACAAAAGCGATGACATTTTGTTTTAAAATAAATGAAAACTCACATATTTTGGTCAGGATAAGATGATGAATAGAGGGGCCATCCGTCGAAGACACATCATTTGAAACCGTGTCTTTAATGAAAAGATAATATTTCGTAAGTGTCCCGGGCAGATCGTATCTTGGGCAAAACGTGAAGATTTTGTTAGAGTGGGGAGGGATGTCTTACACGCGGAATTAAAGATGGTTTTGAAAACAAATTAAATGCCGTTTGTTCTTTTTTTTTTGAACCTTGTGTTTTAGACGGGAGTCTGTACTTGGGAGGCTTGTAAAAAAAATCTCCTATCTGCGCCGTAATATTATCTATAATTGACCTCGATCCGTTTATGAATCTTTGTGCGTTCCTTGTGTATATTATCTTATAACTGGGACTAATAAATCTACTGGAAACGGTCTCATCCCCCCGCTGAGTTGATGAAAGCAGTTTTGATATCATTCATTGTATCTCCTTGTTCCTTAAACGTAAACTGATCGCCGCAATTCCTATCATCAGGTAACGAATTCAATCAGGCTAATAAGTTACCGATAATTAAGTGACAACACAAGACTGATAATTAAAAAATAAATACATGCAGGAAACAATGAAGGCGAGTACAGATTTACAAAACAAGGGGGTGGTTATTTCTGGAAGGTTCTGGAGCCCGATATGGAGGGAGGCCTTTTAAAAAAATAAATTATTTCGAGTTCTCTTACAAAGAAGAACAAGTCTTTATCCCCCCCTCGTTCATTCAATGTAAAGAAGGGTGATGTGTGTGTGTGTGTGTGTGTGTGTGTGTGTGTGTGTGTGTGTGTGTGTGTGTGTGACGCGCCTCAGCGGCAGATTCCGTTAGTGGATTATATAACTGCTCGTTCCCCCCTATCTATTGTCTGCAGACTGCGGGAATATCTGAGGCATCGTTATTTGTTTTAATACATCGACTTTGTCATGCCTTTTTCAAGATTAACGTCAAACGCTGAGAGCTCCAATGAACGGGAAATATATTAAACGGCGTGCTAATGTAATAGGTACCAAATATCTACCCAGACAAGGCTGTTTAAACAAATATATGAGACGCACGGGTGGAATTGATTTCACTGGAAGGAAGGGGGGGGGGGGCGGTCATTGAATGTTCTGTCTTTATTTATTTTTTAATTTGTGGGAGGGTGGTAAAATATTAGTGCCACCATCACCATCAGGAAACATCCGTGCCCACAGTCGGGCTTGTGATTGTACACGAGGCTTGGCGTGGTGTACATGCTACCGGAGGCGGCAATAGGTTTTCATTTGTCAGAAGGTGCATGGAAGAGAGCCAATTTGGACGTTCACACTGATAATCATTGGCATATATTAATACGAGGACGATTTTAGTTACTGTGTAGCAATACACTAGACGCTGTTCCTTTGTGTCTCAGCAAACGCCCACTAATCCGTCAGTTTTAACCATATAACCATAGTCTTGTTTGCTTTTCTGTGGTTTTTAAAAGCATTTCGCATCTTTCCAATATCCATTGCTTGTACTGCCGGAGAGAGAGGGAGAGAGAAGGAGAGAGAGAGGGGGAGATGGAGAGGGGGGGCAGAGAGAGAGAGAGAGAGAGACAGACAGAGACAGAGAGAGACAGACAGAGAGAGAGACATAGACAGAGACAGAGACACAGAGAGAGAGGCAGAGAGAGAGAGAGAGAGAGGGAGAGAGACAGAGAGAGAGAGAGACAGACACAGAGAGTGAGGGACAGAGAGAGAGACAGGGAGAGAGTGAGACAGAGAGAGAGAGGGAGACAGACAGAAACTCAGAGAGAGGGAGAGAGACTGAGACAGAGACACAGAGAGAGAGGCAGAGAGAGAGAGAGAGAGAGAAATCTGAATTCCTCCCCCCCCCCCCTCACATCAAGATAGTTTGATGCCGATTGATAATTTAACAAGAAACGCAATAACGAAAAAAATAAGATTAAGACACGTTAATATTTCATTTTCGTAAAAGATAAATTGAGATTACAGCCTGTAACTATTTATGGGAATTGTTTCAATATGTGATTTTATCTTCATTTCAGGGACAATTTGATAATCCCAGGCTTTCTATCGCCATCCTTATTAATGTTACGTCGGCGTATGATTAATACTTATTTCATTCGGAAAACAAAAACTCGGAGATGCAGGATTGAAACAAAACGTGTCCAGCAGAACAGACTTGCATTAATACTTCTCGTTAAAAATCCATGAAAGGCTTCACGTGAAAAAATAACCAACTCACATCTTCTAAGCGGATGTTATAAAGGGGAAAAAAATGGTACTTTTCATGAGAGAATGAGAATAAATTTAATAATATTATTAGCCATGAAACTGAAAACGCCTTTATGATTTAATTTGCATCCTTAGCCCGGCTGCTGTTAAAATAAATGACAATAACAAGTTCGAGGGGGTTACACGAATATCGGAAATTATATGTTTTGTAATATTTTTTTATCTCCATCTGACATCGAATTTCACGGTCATCTTCGGGCAAATGATGCAATCATTTCACGCCATCTGATTTGTGACAGGGAGCCTTAATATTATCTGAATATCCGTTCAAACATCAGTGGAACTGTTGGCAGTCTCCCCCCCCCCCCCCCCCCTCTCTCCCTCTCTCTCTCTCTCTCTCTCTCTACCCCCCCTCCCTCTCTCTCTCTCTCTCCTCTCTCTCCTCTCTCTCTCTCTCTCTCTCACACACACACACACACACACACTCTCCATCTCTCCCTCTCTCCCTCTCTCTATAAATGAATATATACCCCTCTCTGTGTCTATTTCTCTATGTCTCTATCTAGCTATCTCTCACTCCCCCCCCCCCCCCCTCTCTCTACCCCCCTCTCTCCCTCTCCCCCTCTGCTAGTATTTTTCGTTATTGCATATCTTGTTAAATTATCAATCCGTATCAAACTATCTAGATGTAGGGGAAAATGTAATTCAGATTTGTCGTTCCTTCTCTGTCCCTGTCTCTCTCTCTGTCTCTCTCTCTCTCTCTCTCTCTCTCTCTCTCTCTCTCTCTCTCTGTCTCTCTCTGTGTGTGTCTCTCTCTCTCTGTCTCTCTCTCTCTCTCTCTCCTCTCTTTCTCTTTCCCTCTCTCTCACACATACACACACACACAACAAAATTATGCCAATTCTCTCTCTCTCTCTCTCTCTCTCTCCTCTCTCTCCTCTCTCTCTCTCTCTCTCTCTCTCTCTCTCTCTCTCTCTTTCTATCTCTCTGTCTCTCTCTCTCTCTCTCTCTCTCCTTCTCTCTCTACCCCCTTTTTCTTTGGGGGCTGAAAAAAATTAATTAAATTGTACTAATACCAACAATTTTTCATCTGGGCTCCGTTAGTGGGGTTTTTTATGGCGATCCGGGGCTGACTTTTTAAATATTAGCGAAGGTGACGAATTATAAATGACTTGCTCCTTATCTACGATGCTCATGGAGTCTGGATAAGGACGCCTGATTAAGAAAGAAGTCAAAGCCGGCGTAGGATTCATAATGATTTCGAATAATGCGTCCTTATCTCTGCTCAGCAGATAATCAGCCTTTCAACTCGCAGTGTTTTGTTACATTGAGTAATTTATTGCATCTAATACATCACAATGAATCTGATGTAAAAACGCGATGGTCACCGTTGTACGGCCCTCTATTTCTCATCCAAAGGGCTGTGAAATGCCTTACGGTTTTAATTGGGAAAATATAGTGGATCTGATAAGGGCGATAATCTGCCTTTCACTGCCCCCGCGCTGTTTAATTAGTGTGTCAATTTCCAGCCTGAAATTAACAAAATCGACCTGAAATTGCGCGCTTTTTTCCCCCCTTTCTCTAAATCACCTCGAGATATTTTCATCAGCTTGCAACGTCTCCAATACTTTGTGTTTCAGAAGGAATTCTCTGCCACAGAAGGTAGTTGAGGCCACAGTTCATTGGCTATATTTAAGAGGGAGTTAGATGTGGCCCTTGTGGCTAAAGGGGATCAGGGGGTATGGAGAGAAGGCAGGTACAGGATACTGAGTTGGATGATCAGCCATGATCATATTGAATGGCGGTGCAGCCTCGAAGGGCCGAATGGCCTACTCCTGCACCTATTTTCTATGTTTCTATGTTTTCAACAGAGAGTTAGATTTAGCTCTTGGGGCTAACGGGATCAAGGGATATGGGGAGAAAGCAGGAACGGGGTACTGGTTCTGGATGATCAGCCATGATCATATTGAATGGCGGTGCAGCCTCGAAGGGCCGAATGGCCTACTCCTGCACCAATTTTCTATGTTTCTATGTTTCTATGTTTCTATCATATTGAATGGCGGTGCAGCCTCGAAAGGCCAAATGGCCCCTACTCCTGCACCAATTTTCTATGTTTCTATGTTTCTATGTTTCTATCATATTGAATGGCGGTGCAGCCTCGAAGGGCCGAATGGCCCCTACTCATGCACCTATTTTCTATGTTTCTATGAGCTGCAGATGCTGGAAAATTCGAAGGTGGACAAAAGTGCTGGAGAAACTCAGCGGGTGCAGCAGCATCTATGGAGCGAAGGAAATAGGCTGTGCCTATTTCCTTCGCTCCATAGATGCTGCTGCACCCCGCTGAGTTTCTCCAGCACTTTTGCCCACGTCTCGAATACGTGCAGTTTAAGGGAGATTGGATTTTAAAAAATTATCATAAACATTGGAGACAGCTCCCAACAATATTTAGCATTTATTTAAGTCTGAACCCTGTTTTGAAACCTGTTTAAACCAAACAGGTTTCAAACAAAATAGTCTGAAGAAGGGTTTCTGCCCGAAACGTTGCCTATTTCCTTCGCTCCATAGATGCTGCTGTACCCGCTGAGTTTCTCCAGCATTTTTGTGTACAGTCAAAACAAACCCGTCTTGTCATTTCCTCGTGGTTTATTTGGGCCAGTCCCACCAGACAACATCCTTACTTCCACTACGTTGCTTATTTATTTCGTAAAACTGTTTACCAGACAATTTAAAGGGCAAAATGCGAGCACATCGATGCCTAATTCACACACTTGATATTCGGAAAACTCGACGAGGGATTTATTAAGAAAAACGGAAATTTGTGAACAAAATTAATATTCTTCTACATGCGAGTATTTCGTTTCTCAATTTCCAGGTGTGTGTACAAAACATTGTATCTTAGAGTCTAAGATGTTCCCAGCCTTTTTTAGCTCACGGCCCCCTTGGGATCTTTTATTTTTTCTGTTTCCACCCCCCCCCCCCCCCCCCCTGACATTATTAGCGGAAAAAAGTACTTCAATATTATATAATACCTTCCATAAAAATATCAGTCTATTAATTGCACATATATTCTCTTTTATTCTATTCCACAAACATCAAAAAATATTTCAACTACATGGATTTAAATTGATTAGAACTTAATTTAGGAGGTAGCTCTGTGCCCCCTTCATTGAACCTGTGGCCCCTTAAATCCCAACATTTGTCTGTGCCCCCCCCCCTCCACCCCCACCCCCTGAAATTTGCCATGTGGCCCCAGGTTGGGAATCATTGTCTTAGATGACCAACCTTGGACAATTGTTTTAAGCTATTTTGAAGCATTGTGTACAGTACGGCCCGTCAAAATACATCCAATTTCTCGAGATAGATTTAAACAAGACAACACCCTCGCATTATGTGGCAGGAACTTATTGAGAAAACAAATGTATTAATATATTGATTCCATTAAGGACCCCCCGCTTGCCCTTGTTCTTGTTCTTGTTCACGCCTAGAGAGAGGCTGTGTTTTTATTTTAAATAAAACGCTCTTTCGTCCATAAAAACACTTTTTTTTTTTAAACCGCGTGTCCTTAATTTCTCTATTTGATTGACTGTAGGTTTGGGCCAAACGTAAGACACGGCGCGATCTACAAGCGGGCAGAACGGGGAGGCGATGCCAGGTCGCAGAGTGTGAAGGTACACAAAAATGCTGGAGAAACTCAGCGGGTGCAAGCAGCATCATCCACTCTTCATTTGAGAGCATTTTGGACGCACATTTTAAAAACCTAGCTTGTTTGGCACGACGGTGGCGTGGGCTTTGAAGACTCGGAACCCCCCAACTCCCCACCCCCCACAAACACGGTTCCGAGATCTCTTAAGGTGTGGCATTATAACGCCGGGGGGAGGGGGTGGTGGGACATAGCGTTGCAATTTAAACCCGTCTGAAAGGCCTGACAATTTCAATGGTCTGTGTATCAGG
>NC_045976.1:40923034-40928034 GCF_010909765.2 Amblyraja radiata
AACGGTTCCCAACCTGGGGTAAAATTTAGCTCCAGGGGGTACATTTCGCCCACCCAGCGGGTAAATGTGTTGATTCTGGGTTTGTACATATATTTCCTCATTGACTGACTTGTGTTCGGTTCTGGTATACCGGTATCTGTTCATCATTAGTTGTTCATAGATAAGTGAAATAATATTGTTATGTGCTATTAAAGTTACCAGGGGTCAACAATAGACAATAGACAATAGGTGCAGGAGTAGGCCATTCGGCCCTTCGAGCCAGCACCGCCATTCAATGTGATCATGGCTGATCATCCCCAATCCCCAATCAGTACCCCGTTCCTGCCTTCTCCCCATATCCCCTGACTCCGCTATCTTTAAGAGCTCTATCTAACTCTCTCTTGAAAGCATCCAGAGAGCCTGCCTGAGGCAGAGAATTCCACAGACTCACCGCTCTCTGTGAGAAAAAGTGTTTCATCGTCTCCGTTCTAAATGGCTTACTCCTTATTCTTAAACGGGATGAAACAGGTTGGGGAAAACCTGCTGTCGAGGCATAGACCATAGTCATAGAGACATAGTCATATACATAGAGTCAGAGCCATAGACCATAGTCAGAGTCATAGCGTCATAGCGCCATAGAGGCAGGCATAGAGGCATAAACATAGTCATGGAGACATAGACCATAGAGCCATGGACCACAGAGCAATAGAGACATTGAAACATAGACCATGGAGACATGGAGACATTGAGACATGGAGTTGTATAGCGTGGAAACAGGCCCTTAAGTTCAACTCGCCCACACCGCCCAACATGTCCCAACTACGCTAGATGTCCCAATTACACTGACTTGAATATCCCAGACCTACATTTGGGGTCGAGGATAAGGTATCGGTGGTTAATGAAAATGATTGGGACACAGAACAAGTAACCAGACATAGAACGAAGGAGATTACAGAGAGTGGTGAACACTGCCCGGTCCATCACGTGTGCTGACCCTCCCCACCATCCAAGGGATCTACAGGAGTCGCTGCCTCAAAAAGGCAGCCAGTATCACCAGAGACCCACACCACCCTGGCCACGCTCTCACCTCACTCCTGTCACCCGGAAGAAGGGACAGGAGAAGGCCTGAAAACCGTGACCTCTAGGTTCAAGAACAACTTAATCCCTGCAGCCATCAGGCTCCTGAACACGACACAACACTAACATCAACTATGGACATCTAGGGACTGTGCTTGATTGCACGAAAGACTTACCGATTTCTTCCACTTGTATAGTGGTTATAAATGTATTGATCTTTTATTTATTTATATATTATCTATGTACATGTGTAGAAAGGAACTGCAGGTGCTGGTTTACACTGAAGATAGATATAAAGTGCTGGAGTAACTCAGCGGGTCAGGCAGCATCTCTGGAGAAAACGGATGGATGACGTTTCGGGTCGGAACCTTGTTAAGTGCATTATGTACACCTAATGCCACGAGTACCTACGACTGGCATGACGTGTCGCTACGATATATCCACGGACTCCTACGACCTCCTACGGACTCGTTACGAACATTCCGCGAGTTTGAAAACTCGGGAGAATTCGTGAATAACTCGGGAAAGTGGGACAGGCCCTTATAGCTGCCGCAAGAATGTCATTGTGTAGGAAGGAACTACGGGTGCTGGTTTAGACCGAAGAAAGACACAAGATGCTGGAGTAACTCAGCGGGTGAGGCAGCATCTCTGGAGAGAAGGAACAGGTGACGTTTCGGGTCGAGACCCTTCTTCACACAATGAATAATTTCATTGTAATTTTCGGTGCACGTGATGAATAAATACTCCTGCCTGTTGTGGAAACCAACAATCTCCCTGGGGTCCAAACTCAGAGCGGGAGGTGATTCTTGCTGTCTGCTTGCGTGCGAGTATAGAAATGAAAACTGTTGCCTTTAAGGTTTGATGTCCCATTCAGCCCTCCAGCCCCGCGCACTATCTCCTATCCATCACTGGTGGCAGCGTAGTGTCGCGGGTAGTGCCACTGCCCCACAGCGCCACAAACCCGTGTTCGATCCTGACCTCGGGTGCTGCCTTTGTGGAGTTTGCATGCACCTTCTCCCGGTGACCGCGCGGGTGTCCTCCGGGCGCTCCCGGTTTCATCCCACACCCCAAAGACGCCCTGGTTTGTGGGTTAAGTGTCCCCCTCTGTAAAATTGTAGGAAGCGAATGAGAAACTGGGATAAACAGAGAGGTGGGGTGAACGGCGATCGGGGGGTAGGCGCGGACTGGATGGGCAGAAGGGTCTGGTTCGAAGCTGTATCTCTGAACATATCTTTACCGGTGACTTTAGAGGTACAGCGCGGAAACAGGCCCTTCGGCCCACCGGGTCCACGCCGACCAGCGACACTAGCACAGGGGAGCTGAGGGGGCTGTATCTCCAAACTAAACTAAGCTTTGCTTTTCACAACATATCATTTTCGAGGATTAAGTAAAGAGGGGAGATGATTATCTCCACGGCGCATTGTGGTCGCGGTGACCCTGTGACTTAATACGAGATTGGGACTGTCTATATCCCAACATATGAGAGCAAACTCGAGACTCTTGGGCCCAGAGGTTTTAGCGGCGTATCCCCTCTCAGTCTGGGAGCGCCCAGAGCAGGATTTAAATGCCGCCAACCTCCATTGATCGAAATCATCTTAAATAAATAAGTTCGCCGCGGATCCACTGGCGGAACGAGCTCAGGCAGTTCGCAGACATCCAACGCACCGTTTCAGTCAGTGGTTTGAAAGGTAATATCAGCTTTGAAACAGTGCGTTGGAAATAGATGTGAACGCTACAAGTTTGAGGGCTGCAGAGAGTTCCCTGGAATAACTAACTTAAATGACACGGCGCAGGGCAAGGTCTGCGTGTCATCTTACCGCCGCCCTGATCGACACTCTTGGGCTAATCCCCTCCTCAATTCTGCGTTTTTCATAACTCATTTATCCTTCCTAGATTATGACTGATCGTTGCTATGGAGAGAGTGATAGGGCCGAGGACATTTCCATGCCGGGCAAAGGAACCATTATTCCGCATGCATAGGAGGGCAGTTTCAAAAAAAGGTCGTCGCAAAGTCATCGAGCGCAGATTGAACAAGGCAGATTTTATTCTCTCCCCCCCCCCCCCCCACACACACACACTCGCTGCCACTCACCCTTACACGTACCCCCCCCCCCCCCACACACACACACACTCGCTGCCACTCACCCTTACACGACCCCCACACACACACACACACACACACACACACTCGCTGCCACTCACCCTTACTCACCCCCCCCCCCACACACACACACACTCGCTGCCACTCACCCTTACACGACCCCCCTCCCCACACACACATACACACACACTCGCTGCCACTCACCCTTACTCACCCCCCCCCACACACACACACACACACTCGCTGCCACTCACCCTTACACGCACCACCACCCCCACCCACACACACACACACACACACACACTCGCTGCCACTCACCCTTACACGCAACCCACCCCCCCCCCCCCACACACACACACACACACTCGCTGCCACTCACCCTTACACACCCCCCCCCACACCCACACACACACTCGCTGCCACTCACCCTTACACGCACCACCACCCCCCCCCCCCCCACCACCACCCCCTTGAAATTTAAATTCCCTTTTCCGCCCTATTCATCCCCCCAAAAAAATAATAAAATAAATGGGCAGGCAAATAAATAAATAAATAAATAAATGCATAAATAAATAGATAAATAGACATAAATAAATTAACTAATTAAAACATAATTTGATAAATGGATAAATAGGCAGACAGATAAATAAATAAATACATAACTAGATAAATAAGTGTGGCAGCTCGCTGAGACGCGATAACAAGCAACAATTTTGCATCTTCCGTTTGGCAAGTTTATTTGGAGATATATATATATATATATTTTTTTAAATTGATTACAATATGGGAGCGTTCTCCCCAAAGATGATGCATGTCATTACTTGTCACATGCCCTGTGCAATATCACAGCGCGACCAACACATGGGCGCAATTAGATGCCCTCTCTTTGTGCCCCCCGCGGTGTTTGCCTCGCCCAGAGAGATGTCCACATCAATCTTGCCCCCACCCGCAGCAGATTTACCGCTGGTTTACTCTCGAACCAAAGGGCCAGCCTTCACTAACATTATCACAACAGCGTGGGTGTCAATGGGCCAATAATTGCTGCTGCTGGTGAAAAATAAAATCGCCACCGCCAATCGATTGGAATGATTCCAGCGATGAATGTAATAATATTTGCACTAGTTTCCGGGGATAGCCCCTTGTCCAACAGAATCTCACACATGTCATCTCGTCCATTAGAAAAACAGCTAAAAGTCCAATGGTTCTGATCGCTCGATGTTAAAATTACATCTGCCAGAATTCAGAGAGATCCAACCTCGTTATATATATTTTTAAACTGAGATGTTGTCAAGGCGCTGCAGAAATACAGCTGATTGTGTGTTTTTTATGTAATAAACGCCCCCTGGACTAATTGATAGGCTCCCAATACTTCATTACTGATAGACTCCCTGAGTAATGCTACTGTTTAGCGGAGTCTGATAACATTTTGTTAACAAGCAGATAACAAAATAGCAAGATATGTTTGTTTAGCTGTTTTTTAGATAACCGACTGGCTCGTTTAATGATATGTTTCCCTTTTGTAAATGATCACAAATGGATGATCGACCAATCGCCTGCATTTCCATTTGTCACCCAACTGTATCATAAGGAAAATGTAGCGAAGGTGTCAAGATCCCAACAATACCAATCTGCCGCGTTTAAAGTGTTGTATCTACCCTTCTGCGTTGCTCTTATGGGCCAAACACACCAGCGCGCTGCATCAATTGATACCGTCTGAAGAAGGGTCTCGACCCGAAATGTCACCCGTCCCCTCTCTCCAGAGATGCTGCCTGTCCCGCTGAGTTACTCCAGCATTTCGTGTCGATCTTCGGTGTGAACCGAACCGGCATCTGCAGTTCCTTCA